>NC_041398.2:28314053-28356986 GCF_900747795.2 Erpetoichthys calabaricus
TTGCTTAGGAAAAGATTCTCTAATAAAATAGATGCATTAATAATTAAAGTTTTTAGCCTTACAGTAGATTTATTCCTTTCTTTAACAAATTGCTAACCTTTTTTAAGTACTAGGGTATTGTACCATGTTAGCCATTATGAATGTAGTGAGAAGGTGTCATTTTGCTTGACTTCTTACTAACCTTTTTTAACAATTTTTCTTTAAATGTTAAAAAATATCGAACTTACAGTACATATGTTTCAGAGTGGAATACATCACTTCCTACATGTGCTGCTACATTGAGGAGCCTGTGTTTAATATTTTCCAGGTAAAAACATAAGCCATAAATCTTTTGGAAAAATAGAACTGGACACACAGTATATTGCATGTGTTTTATTCAATGCATTTACAAATGTGTTTGTTACAATGCATTAAGGGAAATGTGTGTTTGATTATATTTTAAGTATTATCCTACAAATACAGTATATATTTGAATCACATATATTTTACATTACATTGTGGGAGATGTCCACATATTTTTGGTAAAATTGAAATATATTTAATTTTCATAAGTGAAGTACTGACAATAGAACTTTGCAGGTCAGGACCTCACTGCTTATGAGAACTTGTGTTGTTAAAGTAAGATTTGGCTTAGAATACAAAGAAGTATAAGTTAACTATTTGATTTATCTTTGGAATTATATGGTATAACTATAGTTCATAAGAAAAAAATGCAATCATATGGAAATGTATCTTTTCAAACATCTTACAATACATTATACTTAATATTTCAAAATATATTAATTAATATATTTGAATGTTTGGAAAATATACTGCAATATACAAAAACCAGTCATAATGTACTTATTTTTTTTTAGAGACCCTGTCAACAAATGTCTTATCAGGTTGGTTGGCCAATGACGGCGGTTGTGTGTCTAGGGCTAATTCTGGCCTCAAGTCTATTACTGCCAGACATAACCTCTATCTTCTCAACAAACTTGAGAATAAAAATGCATTTAGACAATGGCTTCATGAATATGTGTGCTGGCTTTCTCAATGTTTCCCCACAAGTTATTCATTTTAAAAAATAGTAACTATTCTTTGGATTTTATATACCATTATGATGTATGTTTGTAATGTGGAGAACAAAACAAAAGCATGCCTAGGTTTAGGTTTTCTAATCTCTTTACGGCATTGCATAAGCATATGCTTTGTCTTAATAAATACTTGTGGTTATATACAATAACAGTCTATCAGTGTCTATTTTTATTTGACTTATGTTGTTCCAAGCATCCCACCATTTAATTACTGTAAATTGGTGGCTGCTTTATGCCTCTACCTAGCCTTAAATTATTCTGATCCAGCCACTACAGTATTGTCAGGGCAGGTTTCTCATTCTTAACATGTTCATGTGAATTTCCTCCATAATCTCAAACAGGCTTTTGTCAGATTAACCTTAAAAGAAGAAATGTGCATGATTACATCTTGTAAAATAAAAAATAGCAGTGCATGAAAGATTGATCTCAATCTTGTACTAAATAATGTGCTTTTAAATTCTGGCATCATACAAAACCTGTTTTGGACCAAGATAATCTATGGATATGTTTATTGCTTCTGTGCATTAAAAATATATCTATCTATCTATCTATCTATCTATCTATCTATCTATCTATCTATCTATCTATCTATCTATCTATCTATCTATCTATCTATCTATCTATCTATCTATCTATCTATCTATCTATCTGCCCATTTGGCTCTTGATTGGTATGGTCTGGGTTGGGCATGCCTGTGGTTTTGGCCATTGGTGGCTGGGTGCGTGCTTTGAGTATTTCTCCTTTCTTTTCCTATTTTCTTTTCTTTAGGTTTGGTTATACAAGTACTTTTTCTGTTTTAAAGAGGATGCGAGTATGATAGCGTCCAAAGTTATACCAGAATGGCTTAAGGTTAACAGTTGATCTGGCAGTCTCGTTGGAAGCCTGTGCTATGGCGGTCGGTAAGGTGGTGGGGTGTAAGAATGTTGTGTCAGCATTATGATTGAATAAAACATCTAACTATCTTAAAATATCATTCCCAAATAGGGTGTGAAGACTTTCGATATCCATGGCAAATATGAAATAAAATTGTTTTGAAGTGTTGGTCAAGAAGACAGACAGTAAGAGACAGACAAACAGAGAGAGAAACTGAGCAAATGACTATCAAACTATTATGTGCATTTATCGTTATTTTCAGATATCTCCCCCCTGCTAAAGAGTGACAGAAATAGTACTCACCTGCTGCACTTGTTCTCCTTCAGTATTAGACTCTGAATGTTTGCAGATTTCCCTTTCAGTTAAAATGTATATGAGCAACTTTTTGCTGCAGATTTTAAGGAGAACCAAATGTGACACTGTTCTATGTGCTGATATTTGTGTTTACCACATTCAAGCCAAAATTTTCAAGACTTATCTTTAATATAGAAAGAATGGTTTTCTGTCAAAACCCCAATGATTGCAGAAGTAGATACTTATGCATATGTTACTCATCACTTGAATGAGTCTGTTTTTCAGAATTTATACAGTATACTGAAGTGAAAGTTTATTTAACAATTATAAATGTAATCTAACAACAAAAACATATTACCAGAATATTGTAGTAATGGCACCTACTGTACCAGTGGGAATTGTTTTATTTAGGACAGGCAGACAGCTCCTGAGACTTGTTTCTCTTGTAAGACTTTTGTGGCTGAAACATCAGGCTGGAATACAAAAAAGTCAGCAGAGACATCTTGGATGTACGTACATCTCTTGCCATATTCTTTTATTAATTATATTGTTGTCAGGAAGAGAAATCAAATAATTGAAACAGACAGTTAGAATTAAGCTGGGCACTGAAATGTAGATAGATAGATAGATAGATAGATAGATAGATAGATAGATAGATAGATAGATAGATAGATAGATAGATAGATAGATAGATAGATAGATAGATAGATAGATAGATAGATAGATAGATAGATAGATAGATAGATAGATAGATAGATAGATAGATAGATAGATAGATACTTTATTAATCCCAAGGGGAAATTCACATACTCCAGCAGCAGCATACTGATAAAAACAATATTAACTTAAAGATTGATAATAATGCAGGTAAAAACAGACAATAACTTTATATAATGTTAACATTTACCCCCCTAACCCCCCAAACCCCCAAACCGTGTGGAATTGAAGAGTCACATAGTTTGGGGGAGGAACGATCTTCTCAGTCTGTCAGTGGAGCAAGACAGTGACAGCAGTCTGTAACTGAAGCTACTCTTCTGTCTGGAGATGACACTGTTTAGTAGATGCAGTGGATTCTCCATAATTGATAGGAGCCTGTTCAGCGCCCGTCGCTCTGCCACAGATGTCAAACTGTCCAGCTCCATGCCTACAATAGAGCCTGCCTTCATCACCAGTTTGTCCAGGCGTGAGGCATCTCTCTTCTTTATGCTGCCTCCCCAGCACACCATCGCATAGCAGAGGGCACTCGCCACAACCGTCTGGTAGAACATCTGCAGCATCTTATTGCAGATGTTGAAGGACGCCAACCTTCTAAGGAAGTATAACCTGCTCTGTCCTTTCTTGCACAGAGCATCAGTATTGGCAGTCCAGTCTAATTTATCATCCAGCTGCACTCCCAGGTATTTATAGGTCTGCACCATCTGCACACAGTCATCTCTGATGATCACGGGATCCATGAGTTGCCTGAGCCTCCTAAAATCCACCACCAGTTCCTTGGTTTTGCTGGTGTTCAGGTGTAGGTGGTTTGAGTCGCACCATTTAACAAAGTCCTTGATTAGGTCCCTATACTCCTCCTCCTGCCCATCCTGATGCAGCCACCGATAGCAGTGTCATCAGCGAACTTTTGCACGTGGCAGGACTCCGAGTTGTATTGGAAGTCCGATGTATATAGTTACAGTTGGTGGGCGGGTCTCTGTTAGTTGCTTTTGCGAGCGGGCATATGATCAGGCAGTGTGTATGCTTCGAGAGCGAAGGTCGACGTGACAGCACCATCTAAGAAGAATCATATTTGTCGTGGATGTGAATCGCTGTATGCAGCGTGTAAAACAGTTTGCGAGGGGTATTCCATGGTCTTAGCAGTGTCTGTACTTCGATGTGAATCGATGTATGCAGCGTGTAAAATGCTGTATTGTATGGTGCCCTCTCCAGAGTTACATCTTTTCATTCACCTACAGTCGTATCCTCAAAACCAACCCCATTTGGACAACTGTGTCTTTCAGGAAGTGTTCACCCATCAATACATAATTATGCGGCGTATGCTACGCCGCGGGTTGGCTAGTATAAATGTAATACTTTAAAAGAATTTTATCATAAACTGATTCAATATTATTAAATAAATAAGGTATTTTGGGGAAATTTAACAAGTTAAATAAATCCCATTACACCTGCTTTAACTGAACATGTCTAATGTTACAAAGATGTCACCGACTCAGAGTTTGACTGTCCCCCTCTCTGTACAGTTAAGGACGTTTCATCTTTTGGTGACAGAGAATCTCTCAGGTTGGGCTCATTTCACTTTGATCTGTTCTGGGGCAGGGATAGAGGGATCATGAGCAAAAGCCACAAATCCTTAGTGTATGCAAAGAACACTGCAATAGCCACAGCTGCATATATGGTGACCAAGGAAGTGAAGATTGTATATTTCATAAAACTCATCTTTTATTGGCCATAGGAACAAACAGATACATCAGTGATAAAGGGATGACCATCTGATAGATCACTTGAAATGGCTCACACATTGGAGAGACAAGAAAGTGATTGTTTGACTCTTCAGCTTACGTAACACTGGCCTTGTGTGAGTGTCTCATGGCCCTAAGGAAAATTCTCTAGCTGGAATGTGTTCTTACTAATTTAAAAAATATCTTTTTGCACTTGTAGTCAAGTGTACACAAGTAACCTCCAATTAAGAGGCACAGTGGGTCAGTGATGAGAAATTAAATTAAAGACTTTTTGGTTATTCTAGCTGCTACAAAGTTATTTTTGCCATGAACACAAAAATGGACATGAAGATTGGAGTCACTGAACACAAAATAAAAATGATACAAAAGAAATCAAATAAAGGCAAACTCTCAATAACTTAATACTGAATGAAATGAGGAAAGGGGATTGTGTGTGATGGTAGTTAAAATTAAGCACAGAAATAAAAAAAATAAAAAGATCATGGGTGTCCAGCATCTGATGTGTCACAAACAACACAGTGATGACTACAGTCATTTAATTATTTTTCATAGACGTGATACAATCTAGAGATCATGAAAACCAGGTAGCAGTCAACTAATTTGTAACATGGGGCTTTATATTTGATTTTTTTGCTTTGTTCAAACATTGAATTTATTAGGAGAATTTAAATTATCAGGATTAAGCCAGCTATACTCAGCTTTAGTTTAACCTTAATGTCGTTTTATGGAATCACATTAAAATCCATCCATCCATTATCCAACCCGCTGAATCCGAACACAGGGTCACGGGGGTCTGCTGGAGCTAATCCCAGCCAACACAGGGCACAAGGCAGGAACCAATCCCGGGCAGGGTGCCAACCCACCGCAGGACCACACTAAAATAAATTTTTCTAAAAGCCACATTATTGTGTGCCCACATTGAGGAAGGAAGCAAATGAAGAGAGACGGGTTGGCAAAGCTGTTTTTAATTATACCTTGAATTATTAAACGCAAAAGGCTTTAGTGCTTTATCAGGTAATTTTAAACACCAGTTAACACAAAGAAATGACTGATTGCAGCACCGTGGTAGAGAAAGTAATGGCATTTTGTGATGTGTGGGATAGAGAATGTGCAAGGGCCACACACCATTTGCAATTACCATGGGGTCCACATTCGTTTCCTCCTGTGGTCTGAGGAAATAAATTTTAGGCAATGCCACCTGCTACATTGTTTTCAGACACAAAGCACATCTCATACATTTTAAGAACTTTTCAGACTTATTTTTGTCAACTTTTTCAAGAAATGCATTTCAGAAGAAGCCTGCACTTACTAGTTAATGGAGAAGAAGAAGGAAAGCATGGCTTGGATAAATTTAAGCAACATTTAAAAATAGTACATAGTCACTGATCCTTTTTCTTTTTTTAACTTAAATATATAACATGTGCTGTGTGCTATTCAAGTGAAGTGAAGACTGCTGACCCCCAATATATTGAAAATCCAAGTTACTGCATGTCCAAGGTCCAGGCTGTGGCCCCTGCACCCCCCAGCCTAGCACTCAGACGAATCCATTTGTCACAACTGAGCTGACGATGAGCTGAACAAGGTGTAAATGAAACGTCTTAATTTGTCTGAAAACAAATGGAGAGAAAAAACAGAGCACTCGACTGTGAATCACAACTACCACTTCTCCACCATCAAAATAAAAATCAACTGCTGTTAATAAGTTAAAAGAGAAATAAATAAAAACGTGCCACTGTTATACTGTACAGAGAAAATTAAAAGTAATGTAATAACATATATAATGACCATAAAAAGAAGGGAAAAAAGAATTTCGGCCCGGTACGGCTGGCAAAGAGGGTGCAAGTGATTTTCCTTTGTTACCATGCTATGCCTATTTAGGACGGTGATGTGCAGCCACTACGAAATTAGCTTTGGATCTCATTCCAAAAAAACTTTGGTAGAGCAGTTGGGTAAAATTAGATCAAATTAGTTATATTAGTGACTAGCCGTCCCCCACTGCTCCGTCCGTGTAGTAGTGAAACAGGACAAACTTTGAAAACCAATAAACAAAAATCTATCACTAGGTAAGCAGAGGCAAGGTACACTCCAAAACACAGAGGTAGACCAACTCCCCACTCCTGACGTCACACTTCCCCCTCCCCTCGGCCCGCAACCTCTGTCTCAGATTAGCGCAAATATATCGCTCCTGCAAGCAAACTATGAAACTATGAATCAAGTGCGATGATTGAAGTCGCAAAAGCAACCGGAATATTCAAGCAAATTCTACAAAAAGTCAAGTCAAGTCAAGTCAAGTTGGGGAGCATGCACTGGTACAGTGCTTTGCCGCACACACTACATGACGAAACAACTTGGGATCCTGGTTGACAACCCCCCAGCAGACAAGTGGTTCAGCCCCACCCTCCGGAAAAGACCCTCTATCTGCCGCAGCCAGGTGTTACGTGGAAGACCCCTTGGTCAAACCACTCGGGTCCCCAACAATGAGGATCTTACAAGCTGGATCCCCCTCGGGGAAACGCCCCACATGGCCATAGTGCCGTAACTGATGCTCCCTCACAATGCAGGTAATGTGACTCCATGAGCAACCGCTCATTCAACACAAAGTCAAACCAACGGTACCCAAGGATTTTCCGGAGAGACACAGTACCAAAGGAGTCCAGTCTTTGTCTCAGGTCACTGGATAGCACCCATATCTCACAACCATATAGCAAGACAGGAAGCACCAGGACTCTAAAGACTTGGACCTTCGTCCTTTTGCATAGATATCGGGAGTGCCACACACCCTTTTCCAGCAACCTCATGACCCCCCATGCTCTCCCAATCAGTCTACTGACTTCATAGGAAGAGTCACCAGAGACATAAATGTCACTGCCAAGGTAAGTTAACCTCTCGAAAAGGTCGACACTCTCTCCACAAACAGACACACTGATAATGGCTGTGCCCAAGAGGTCTTTAAAGGCCAGACTCTTGGTTTTTATCCAGGACACTCACAAGCCCAGACACTCAGACTCGTCACTCAGTTTATGGAGCGCCCCGATCAGAGCCTCCATTGACTGTGCGAAGATCACAGCATCTCAGCAAAGTCAAGATCCACGAATCTTTCTTCACCAATAGATACCCCACAACCTTGCCTAACACCCAGTCCATACAAGCATTGAACAGAGTAGGAGCAAGAACACATCCCTGACGAACCCCAGAATCAACTTGGAAAAACACAGAGGTTCTGCCTCCACTCTGCACAGCACTCACAGTACCAGTGTACAAGCCGGCCATGATATCCAGCAACCTTGAGGGGATCCCGCATACCTTCAGGATGTCCCACAGGGCAGCTCGATCAACTGAGTTGAACGCTTTATGGAAATTGACAAAGGCTGCAAAGAAACTCTGCCAATATTTGTGGTTTGCGCTCAATGAGAACCCTCAGTGCCAGAATTCGGTCGATGGTAGACTTCTTAGGCGTAAAACCAGATTGTTCCAGTCGCTGGTAGGTGAGCAAGTGATCATGGATCCTATTGAGGATGACCCTAGCAAGGACCTTATCCGGCACCAGGAGCAGTGTTATCCCCCTGTAGTTGCTGCAAACCAGGCAATCACCCTTCCCTTTCCAGTCAGTTGGGATGATGCCAGTGTCCCAAATGGAAGCAAAGATTGCTTGCAATGCCAGTAGGAGAGCCTTACCTCCAGTCTGGAGAAGTTCACCCCGGATACCACAGATCATTGCAGTCTTTCCCTCCCTTCAGCTGGTTCACCACCTGTGCAATCTCAGTGAGATTGGGTGGTTCCCAGCTAATTGGAGGATTAGCCCAAAGAACTGTGGACCCAGAGATATCCAACGTCCAAGCTGGAAGATCAGCTTTGAACAGCTGCTCAAAGTAGCCAGCCCAGCGGGTCACAACTGCAGTGTCATCCGTAAGGACTGTTCCATCAGCCGCCCTGACTGCGAATCTCCGAGGAACAGATTCAGATGTGCGTAATGCTTTTCTAGAAAAAAAACAGATCTAAATCCGTTAAGTAGTTCTCTCGTTCGCTAGCTAAGCAGAGGTTATGTTACGCCTCAAGGCTGGTGTGCAAGTGTGGAGGGCCCCGCCCACTGCGCCTCTCTCGGATTCGCACAAATAATCTTAGTGCGAATAAAAGGTTTTGTCTGCTAGAATCCAGCCACTTACAGGTAGGTGGTGCAAGTGCATTGAGAAGGGTGGCGACTACATTGAGAAATGACATGAGCAGTTTTGTTAAGGTTCATTCCCATTTTGTTTTCTAATAAATCCCATTTTCTAACTTTAGCTTGACTCACCCTCATAGCAGCAACCAGGAGAAAAAAAATATCAACGATGAAAAACAAGTTTCCTATTAACAAACCCTTGGAGAACAATTGTTTATTCCAAAAGAAGCTTGGACCACTTAATATGTTAAATAACTAGCTTTGTCCAAAGGCATAGATCTGTTTCACCACCAAAATCCGGTACAATGGTTATAAAACTGCACTGATTCATTGGTCATGATCACCTTAGCCCACTCATAAATAAGGCCCCAAATTATGTGAAGTTCTCCACTCAGGATGTAATTCGCATCTTACCTGCAAGGAATATAACTGTTTTCTGAGAAGGGACTAAACCTCAAATATGGTTCCCCTTGGTGAAATGCAACAGTCACAGTGAATTGACTCACTTTAATGCCTAGTATACAAACAAAGCTCTTCCTCCACAAATGCAGAGGCTACTTGCACTCAGCGGTGAGCCCGGTGTTCTATACTCTTGAATCACTTCTCACAAGATACCATTGGGTATATAGTCATAAAGGTTTTGGAAGTCTACCAGGCACACATAGAAAAGCTCGACACATTCCAATGACCTCCCATCATAAAAGAGAGTTGGTCCATTGGTCCGTGCCCAGGATGGAATCCAGAATTTTTCTGTTGGATTTGAGCATAGGCTTCCACTGGGATGTTGATGAGTGTGGTCACTTTGTTACTGAAACTCAGTGTCTTGTCCCCCTTTTTAAACATGATAACCACAGTTTGCCAGTGCTGAGGCACTGTTCCCACCTTCCACATATGATTGAAGAGCTTCATTAGTCAAATCACTCAAAATATGTAGTATGTCCTTTAATACCATCTTACCCCACAGACTGGTGACCAAACTGTCAGACATAGGTCTTCCACACTCCACCTGCCTTTGGATCAAGGACTTCCTGAGTGATCGCACTCAGAGGGTTAGAATAGGCTTCTACACACCCATCAGCCTCAGCACTGGCTCCCCACAGGGCTGTGTGCTGCGCTCCCTGCTCTATACCCTCTACACCCACGATTGCATTCCTGCCCACTACAGTTAAACCATTGCTAAGTTCGCTGATGATACCACGGTAGTAGGGCTCATCTCTGGGGGGGATGAGTCCGCCTACAGGGATGAAGTGGAGCGGCTGACAACGTGGTGTAGGAATAACAACTTGCTCCTAAATACAGCCAAGACCAAGGAGCTCATTGTGGACTTCAGGAAGAAGGCAGGTAACATCCAGCTACTCATCATCAATGGGGACTGTGTGGAGAGGGTCTCCGACTTCCGCTTCTTGGGAGTCACCATTAGGGAGGACTTAGGGAACACACACTGCTGAGGTAGTGAAGAAGGCCCAAAAGAGACTCTGCTTCCTGAGGGTGCTCAGAAAGAACAACATCCCTGAGAAACTGCTGGTGTCCTTTTACCGCTGCACAGTAGAGAGCATCCTGGTCTACTGTCTCTGTGCATGGTTCTCCAGCTGCACAGTAGCACAGAAGAAAGAGCTCCACAGGGTCATTAAGGTCACCCAGAGGATAGTTGGCTGTCCTCTCCCCTCACTAGAAGACTACATAGTTCCTTTTGTGTCAGAAACATCAAGAAAATTCTTCAGGACCCATTACACCCAGGACATGCATTGTTTGAACACCTGCCTCCAGGCAGATGTTTCAGATCCATAAAGACTAAGACAAATAGACTGAAAAACAATATCCTTCAGCCATCACCGTGCTGAATGCTGCTAGATGGTCAATCTGACCAGTGCACCTTCATTCTAAGTTAATATTAGATAAGGAATAAGTGCAATATAATGTATGCATGCATGTATGTTCCTGTGATGGCAGGAACTTTCCTTGAATTGGCTGCTATTGTGCCCAGGGTCTGTCACTCTGGTCTAACTGAGAATCACCCAATAACTTAACAGTCACATGTGGGAGGAAAACCAAAGTAAAAGCTCCATGAAAAATAGAAACCCAGTCAGCGTGTGACTTAAACTGTGCCTCTTGAAACTGAATAGATGTCGTGGTAATCAATAAGCCACTGATCCACATGTCCACATTAATTATTAAAAGAAAATGTTTACCAATGTTCAGTCAAGTGTCTGAAGCAAGTATGAATTTGAGTCAAATTTGAGATACACAACTTAAAAATAAAAGCTCACAAAAGAAGTGATTAAAGAAAGCAAATCATACAGAAGCTTTAGTGATAGAGTCCATCTAGCAAACTGCAGCAAGAATCTTCCATTGACATTAAAATCAAACACTTGATGTAACTGTATTTAAAAAGATGATCTGAAATGATCGTTTTTACTGATCAATGTAAACACTGCTAATTGCATCCATTTTCCATAATTTTGTGTGCATGAGGTCTTCAAGTTTGCAATTAGTGACTCAAAGTACAAATGTGACTAAGTAGGTAACATCCAAGCGCAGCACACTTCTGACAACAGGCAGGGAGAAGGCAAACAGCAGGAGGCGCTCTTCACCACGTCTACCTTTGTCTTGTGTCAGTTCCAGCTATTCTCTTCTCACAGATCCATCTGTTTTTGGTGGCACAGTTTGAAGTTTTGAGGCCTCCAACTGTTATAAAGGCACAGTTGCCGGATGAGCCACTGGCATCCAATTTAAAGCTGTGAAGTGAGATAAGAGTGAATATGAGACACCTAAGAGATGACACAAAATGTATGTCTGATTTTAGGCTCAGAACAAGAAGACAACCTCTGTGCTTCCATTGTTGTCCCATCCACCCAGTACCAGTCTGACCCGTAGCTATTCAGTCCGATCCAGTAGTTACCTCCTGCCAGTTGGTCCTTGATGTGATTTTTAACTCTATCCTGTAGGAGAAAGACTGACATCACATTACAATGGACTGAACAGCTAACACTGAACACCCCACTGTCCTTATGGTGGAATAAACAGAAGTAACTGACGATGCTGTGCATGAAAGTGGACAGACAGAGTGAGACACTTTTGCACACTGCAGTTTTAGTACTGGCTTCTGTGCAGCATCAGCCTCAGCTCAATAAACCAACTAAGTATCATCCCAATGAAGAGATTTATGACAAAAATAATAAGTATGAGGCTATGACAGACTAAAGAAACTCTCAACCCTGATGTGTTTTGTGAATTGCTGTGTGCAAAGCCTGCCATTCCAAATGAAATGTAATCATTAATTAGAATTCTTCGGACCACCCTGATGGCAACCACACACTGCTGGCCAGGTTTGCTGTTTTCACTTTTGATGTCTTTTTATACTTGATGTGTTCCTAAATTGATAACCAACACATACTGCTCTGGGTGAAAGTGGGAGAAAAATAGCAAAAGATGGCATATAAGGTCTGAATCAGGAGACATTTTGGACTCTCCACGTTTATGTCTTATTTCAACAAAGATATCTCAGCCCCATTCCCCCCCACACCAGTTCATTAATAACACGCCATGTCTGCTCCTCACCAGCTCTTTTGCATCAGTGAATACAGAGAGGGTCGCGTCATACTGTGCACAGAAATCCCTGCTGCTCTTCCAGGGTTTCCTGTCAGTAGAGAAATAGTAAGAGTGGCCTTCCAAAGTCGTGAAAGTGACATTATTTACTGAACCTGTAAAGACAGAATGAGATGTCAAAGTCAGCTTCTCTGTGTAACGCTCAGTCCTCTGTGTAGTCAGAGGGGGTTAGATTTGAATGTCAGTTGACGTTTGTGCACTTCTGTGAGTTTAGCCAGTAATGTTTCTGGTTCCCCAAATACGAGAAGTAAATGGAAATCAGGATGAAGACACAACAGGATAACAAAACAGAAAGCCAACTGCTCTGAGAAAGCACTGAGACTGAAGTCCTCCCCTCGGCTGTGATGTGCGTCCTGCAAAAAGGCAACTTAACTCTGTGATGCTCCTGTGGAAATTCAAACATTCTGTTCATGAGCAGTTTATTTGTGGCTCTAGAAGATCTCTGACCAGTGCTCTGCTTTATTGAAGTCATCCATTAAATGTATTTGGTAATGAGGACGTTTGTCTTTTAGGATTCTGTAAACTAACACACATTCTGATCTTCATTTTGCATTTACAACCTCAACCTTCCATTCTGTGTGTTAATTCAGTTAATTAGCTTAGTCAAGATGTTCACAAGTTTTAGTAAAACAAACTTTTTAAATGAATGAGGAGAATTTGGGGTGATTAAACAGGCAGAGCAAAGAGGATGTGATAGTCAGTGAGTCTGGAGTGACCTTGTGGGCTTACAAAGTGAGTGGTGGTCACACCTGCTGTGTTGTTTTGAGGATGTCTCTTTTCTCATGAAAACTGTTCATGCTGAGGCCTCCATATTTACTGTACTAATATGCAGGAGATTAATAAAGAAATGCTGGGACTGGTTGGAGGCTTTTAATGGTACCTCAGTTCTAAGAGGCAGTCCTTCCAGGATTCTTGCTACCATTTTCTCTGCAACCAAAAGTGTGTGATTATTCCATCCATCCATCCATTTTCCAACCCGCTGAATCCGAACACAGGGTCACGGGGGTCTGGTGTGTGATTATTCAGCAAATGTATTTAAATAATGCATCAAGTTTTGCAATTACAGTAATCCCTCCTCCATCGCGGGGTTGCGTTCCAGAACCCCCCGCGAAAGGTGAAAATCCGTGAAGTAGAACCCCATATGTTCATATGGTTCTTTTCATATATTTTAAGCCCTTATAAACTCTCCCACACTATTATAAACATTTCCCACACAATTATACAGCATAAACCCTTTGTATTCTCTTAGATATTAGGTAAGATTCGTTGAAATTATGTATGTAAACACAGTTTATATACAGTAAAATCAAAATATTATTTAAAGATATTGAGCGTCTCCGATATCACATATGTTACAGCCATTACAACAGACAGGCCACCAGCAATAATTATGTACAATGCAGGAAAAATTGTATACAGTAAAATGTGTGTACAGTGACACTAAACTATGTACATGTAATAAGTACTGTACGTAGATAATTAATTATGGTTACACACCAACAATGACACGACGACTTGTCCGATAACGATGAGTTTAATTTTACTGCATACCAAAGGATAGCGTTACAGCTCTTCTAAAGGAGCCTCTTCAGGCGACTGTGTAGCACCGCCGTTTTTCTTCTTCCAGCACTCTTCAATCCAAATCCCTAAAGCAGATTCCATCCAGACTACTGCCTTATCACGTCCACTTGCAACTCGTTTTGCGCCCTGGTTAAAGGACACTGCGGCTGTAGATCTTATATGCTTTTCCTCCTTTTTAAATAAAAAGAATCGTGGACTCATTGATGCCGTAATGGTGTCCTGCAGTGGTGTAGCTGTTCCCTTCCTTCAACATATCCAAAACTTTTACCTTTTCTGCAATCATTTGCATCTTCTGTTGGCGCTTGGACACGGCCCCTGAAGCAGTAGCAGGAGCATGTTAATGGAATGAGTGAGATGAGACTTCCTGGTTAATGCAGCACTCCGTCGCTGAGCCAATCAGCACACAGGAACTTTAACTGCGTGCTCTGATTAGGTAGCTTCTCAGTCAACCGCCAATAGCGTCCCTTGTATGAAATCAACTGGACAAACCAACTGAGGAAGCATGTACCAGAAGTAAAAAGACCCATTGTCCGCAGAAACCCGCGAAGCAGCGAAAAATCCACGTTATATATTTAGATATGCTTACATATAAAATTCGCGATAGAGTGTAACCGCGAAAGTCAAAGCGCGATATAGCACGGATTACTGTATTTTGTCTTTAGCTATGGGTTCTTTTCAGTTATTTAAGTTTAGACTATGACAAATATAACACACTTATTATAAACTCTGACACTTTTAGCATTGTTTAAAACAAGACTTTTTTTACAATTACAGAGAAACAAGATCCATAATTGAAGTGCCAAAATGTATTATCCCCTTCAGACAAAGAACAATACTTACAGTATTTCAAAGTAGTTCAAGTGATGGTTTTGAGGAATGTAATAATGTATTGTGTATAGCATCATGTGATTTAACAGACAGAATTGTAATTAGTCAAGATGCTGTAACTAATGTTTTTAAAGTTACACACTAAGAAGGCCAGTGGGCCAGATGGTATTTTGGCTTTCTTTCTTAAAACATATTCTGATGAGTTAACCCCAGCCTGGATTTTTTTGTTCCAGCTTTCTGTTGACACATGCAGTATATTATTTCTATAATATGGAAAAAGCCATCATGATCCCAGTTCCAAAAAAAACTTGTCCAAAGGACAATAATGATTTTAGACTATAGCATTAACATCCATAGTGATAAAGGCATTTGAATGCATAATGGTAGGAAACCTGCAGCAGGAAGTACAATATATTTTAGATCCTTGCTAATTTGCATATAAGGATGGTAGTGGTATTAATGATGCTTTAAGCACTAAAACACATCTTACTTTGAAACATCTTGAAAATTCCATTGCTTATGCTAAACTTTTGTTTATGGATTTTAGTTCGGCATTTAATACATTATTGCCTCTGATTCTAGTAAATAAGATGAGAAGATGAAGGTGAATCCTTATATAATTTCTCATGGGCAGGCAGAAACAGGTGAAAGTTAACTCAACTCTCTCTGACATACAGAAAATACGTACTGGGGCTCCTCAGGGTTGTGTAAGCTCCCTTATTCTTTTTACACAATATACAAATAGTTCTAGGAGTCCATACTCAAACAGTTATATTATTAAGTTTTCTGATGATACAGGCATTCTGAGTCTGCTGACAACAGACTCAGATATTGCAGTATACAATTTGGAGATAAAGGAGGATGTACAGTAGTGTGGGGATCATAATTTGATTTTAAGTGTTAATAAGACTAAAGTAATAGTTTTGATCTAAGGTCCATTGGTGATAATGGTTCAGTTTTAACTAATGGAGAGAGAGTTGAGCAGGGAACAAAATACAAGTATTTGGGTATTTATTTCGGCAGTTAGCTGCATTGGGTCCATCATGTGGAGTATATTTGTTCTGGGGTTGGTCAACACATGCAGTTCTTCAAAAGCTCAGGGTTCATATAGTATTATAATATGGCTGGTAATTTGACTGTGAAACTTGGATCACAACTCCAAAATTTGATTAGAAGAGCAGGTAAAATAATCAGTATACTGCACCCATCCTCTCTCCAAGATATTTTTGAGGGGATAAAAATAAAATAATTGACGACCCAACTCATATTCTTTATAAGGAGTATGAGCTAATGCCTTCAGGCAAGAGATACAGGTTATCAACCTGTAAGTTGAACAGGTACAAATTTTCGAGTTCCACTATCAATTAAATTATTAAATAATAAGAGATGACTTTTTTTGAAAGGCATGGTGTGATATTTTTGGTGTAGGGTAGTTGTGTAATCTTCTGTGCAATGTGTTTAGTGTAGGTGATATGTATGTGACTGGGACACATGTGTTATTTTGGATGTCCAAGAGAAATTTCTTTTAAGAGAGGCAATAAAGGCTAACCTAACCTAACCTTGGACACTTGGAGAGGATGTGCTGACATCATCTTGCAAATGAGAGAGGCAGCTGAGAGTGGCTGAAAGTTTTTGTGTTTTCTGATGTGTGAGAGTTAATTAAAAAAATACATTTTGCTTCTATAAACTTGTACTTTGGTTGCCATTAAGGAACCATGTAGGAATTTTTAAAGTTTTTTTTCTCCTTTAGAACGGTTTTTTGCTTTTATTATCACCAGCACAAGAGCAAAAGTAGCTGGGTGTTTGGGGGTGCACGTGGAAAGTTATTTGGTTGACTTGTTATGTGCACTTGTCTTATTGTTTGTATTTGAACTAGCGTCAAAGAGGCAGGGCAGAAAGCAGCAGTAACTGATATTGGCATCTGTAAGTAAATAACCATGTCATAGCAATACATAGTTAATAAGTAACAGAAACAGCGAGTCTTTAGTTAAAAAAAAGGCCACAGCTGACTTCAAAGCAATAATGGGGAAGGCTCAGCAGCGTGTAGGTAATGGCCCATGGGGCTATAGGAGCAGAAAAGGCAATAAGAAATTGACTAGCGGGCAGATATTCACAGAGCAAGTTTTATTTATTTATTTTAGATTGAACAGTTCTTAGCTATCCGAAGTAGAGGCATTAAGTGGGTGACAGCTTTATGGTTCTTTAATATGGGGGAATACAAACAGCGAGAGTGGAGAGCTTATAAGTAAGGAATAAGAAGAATGCAAAGTTATGAGAAACAGACAGAGAATAAGTAAAGTTAACCCTCATAAAAGGACAAACAGCAAGGCAGTTGAGATGGAGAATTTTTAGAAAGCTTAAGTTGCCAGAAGGTGTAAAATAGCTGTAGCAGTTCTATAATCTAAATTCTTTGTCTTCATTTTTTTTAGCTTTACCATTTAAACGAAATCATTTAATTTTAATTAAAAAGAAAAAAGTTAAAGCAGTTATAATAATCCTAAATCAAGTTTTAATAATGAGGCCAGTGCAATGCAAGTCTTGTTGGATGTTGAATTATTTTAGATGACAGCTTGGAGGAGCCAGTTTTCTATAAGGGTTACATCTGCAGGAGATGCCAGCTGGTCCAGCACCTCAAGTTGGCTGGACTGTTTTGTAGTAGAGATTTGTCGGAACTGGCCCAGGTGTCCTTTAGAGAGATAGTGTGCACCTCTAAGGTAGCGCGTGAGGAGATTCCAGACCAGACAGGTAGAGACAAGTTGGTCACGGTCACAAGGCGCAAGGTAAAGAGTACCACATTTTCTGGGGGCATCAACCGCAGAGTTGGAAGTGTCAGTGTCTCTGATGATTCTGAGTTGGTAAGCAGGGATGAGGAGCCCCAACAGGCCATATCAAAACCAGTTCCCAGAAATAGAAATGTAGTGATAGTTGGAGACTCAATCATTAGTGGGATAGTGAAGCGCAGGTTTGCTCCAAAGTCTTGCACGGTGTGTTGCCTTCCGGGTGTACAGGTGGGGGACCTTCCTGGAAGGGTGGATAGACTCTTGGCCTGAGCGGGGGCTGGATCCAGTTGTCATTGTCCATGTAGGAACAAATAACATACGTAAGGGTAGTCTGTCAGTTTTAGCTCAAATCCTTGGTGCAGGTTAGAAGGGTATAAGTTTATGGGGTATTGGGACTCATTTTGGAACAGATAGGATCTGTTTTGCCATGACAGGTTACATCTGAACCAAAAGGGCACCAATGTGTATGGTAGATTAGTCAAAGATTGTTTAAACTAGGGGAGTGGGGGAGAAGTGAGTTTAGGACAGGCCAGGTTTAGAACTGTGCATGAAGGAAAGAACAATACTGTAAAAATAAAAACATGCAGCAATGTAAATTCTAACCCAATGTTTAAATATAAAAGGAGTAACATATTAAAAATAGTAAACATATTTGGCTGATACTGTATCACATATCTATGATCTCCTTCTCACAACTGATAGGACATTGTGGATGTTTGCTGACTGGCTGACCAACCACTAGTATTAATTGGTAGTTACCCACCTAATAATCAGATTGCGATTCAGACCAAAAGGAATATATATATTGCTGTGGACGGCCAGGGGCTGTGGAAGGACAGGGGGGAGAAAACATGGTCAGGGCATTATCCCCCCCGGGGTACTAGAGGGCAGCCCCCATGAGTTGCTGTGACACCATGGGATTCACATGCTGGAGTTCGCTGCAGCCCCTGTTGGGTTCCGTGGGTGCTGCCAGGGGGGGCTGCGGAAGCTGCAGAGTCTTACTTTGCATTTTAACTACACCTGGGACTGATTCCAGACCTTGCTAATGAGCCACCTGGAGCACTCCCAGGTGCAGCTTTAAAAGAGCCACCTACTTTCATTGGAAGGAAGGGACACAAAGCTTTCTGGGATGAGTGGAGGAGAAAGAAAGAAAGAAAGAAAGAAAGAAAGAAAGAAAGAAAGAAAGAAAGAAAGAAAGAAAGAAAGAAAGAAAGAAAGAAAGAAAGAAAGAAAGAAAGAAAGAAAGAAAGTGTTGTGTGCTCTTTTTGTTGTGCTTAGTATACTGTCCTGCTGTAGGAAGTGTTCCCATTTTATATAAATGTTTGTTGTGCTGAAAGTTATGCCTGGTGTCTGTCTATGTTTTACAATGCAGCATCCATGCAATAACAGAAAGCGCCCCATAGTTGCCACTGAAGTGCAAGAGAAGGCGTAGTATTTTGTCATATCTTAAGAACACACTTTACCATGACAAATTAATATATAACACCATTGTGAAAAAATTACTTTAACTTCAAAAAAAGTACTTATCATTTAAGAGTTTTTCTGGAAGGTATGATGTTGAGGAGCAATGTATACAGTGTATTGAAAGTTCAAATTCAATTGACTGGGGCTTGATCAGAATCAAATATTACTTCTTTTAAATTCTTGTATTTCAAGGTACAGAAGATCATAAATAAATACATATATAAATCAACAAACAACAGGACATAATATTCTTAAATCCACTTAATTTAATTCAGAGTTAGAGAAACTGAGAGCCTATGCAGTTTAAATAAATTTATAAATAGGCAGAATTACTACACCTTTGGAGTTAGGCAATAAAGCCTGAGTCTTATCTTCAGTTTTTGTAGCAGGATTGTCACCTAAAATTAAAGTAACACAGTGTAAGTAAGTAAACAGACTTACCATTTAAAAACTATAGAGTGTACTGTGGTGCTCAAACGAATGTAGCCCAAAATTGAGGAATGAGTGCATGCAGGGAAGAAATGAAAACTGAAATGTGTATTTAAATCTTTAAAACTGTAGAATATAAATCAAAGAATCTTGTGCTCAGACAATGCATCACATCAGTGAGATTGTACTTCAAGTATTATTTTATAAATGTCGGTACTATACAAAAATAAATACAGAACCGATGGTGAAAGTGTCTTTGGAAAAGCATCTGAGCTAAAGATCCTAATTTGGTTTTGGGTACAATGATGAGTTAAATAATTTATAATGAGAAGCAGAAAGCAGAGAAACTGGAGATTATTTATTATCCAAGTACACAGAAAGATCTTGTATTCCCATATGTAGTGTTAAATTAAATCTCTTGGCAGTTACAAGGCAGTGCTAAGGGTCTGAGGTAAAGATGAAACTTACATCTTCTCTACTCTGTCGTAGCACTAAAGTTAAGCCATTTCTCCTGTTCCAATGTATCGGTTCCTACCAGTCTGTCTCACCTTGATTCCCATCTGGGGAGTTTACCTTCTCTTACTGACTTTCTTTCTTCTGCCTGTCATACTTTTATAATATTGCTCTTATCATTATGCACCCTCTCAACTGCTGAAGGCCTGTAATGCCTTAATAATGTTATATACAAATCGGATTATAAAAGAACATTCTTTCTAATTTCCTCTTGAAGGCAGGTGTCCACGCTGACTACACAGAAGCAGAGTAAAGACAAGTCACGTTAGTTCAGCACACAGGTGTTGCCATTGTACTGTTGCTCCTTAACTGAGCCCTCAAGGACTTTTGACACTTTGTGCTGTCTTCAGAATTTCGCCTCCCTCTTTCTGCTAAAAAATCAGTTTATTTGGAAAGTCTTATTGATACATTGAATCCCAGTGGATTCAGTTTGGCTTTTTCAACACTGATCAACAGAAAAGGACTTTTTAATGCCAAATTGAAAACAGATCTTTGCAAAACAGTTTAAATAATTTAGAAATAAAAACACAAAATGATTGATTACATAAGTATATTTTAATGACCTCTTGGGCACAGCCATCAGCAGTGTGTCTGTCTGTGGAGAGAGTGTCGACCTTGTCAACCTTTGGCTACTCTTCCTATGAAGTCAGTAGACAGATTGGTAGAGCATGGGGGTGTCATGAGGTCGCTGAAAAGGGGTGTGTGGCACCCGATATTTGTGCAATAGGACGAAGGTCCAAGTCTTTACAGTCCTGGTTCTTCCTGTTTTACTATATGGTTGTGAGACATGGATGTTATCCAGAGACCTGAGACAAAGATTGGACTGCTTTGGTACTGTGTCCCTTTGGAGAATCCTTGACTATTGCTGATTTCACTTTGTGTTCGTTCACGGATGAGGCACATTACCTGCATTGTGAAGGAGTGTCAGTTACAGTACTACCGCCATGTGGCGTGATTCCCAGAGGGTGATCCGGCTCTTAGGATCCTCATTGTTGAGGACCCGAGTGGCTTGACCAGGTCAAGGGGACGCCCACATAACACCTGGCTGTGGCAGATGGACGGTCTTTTCCGGGAGGTGGGACTGGTGGCATGTCTGCCTGTGGGATTGCCAACCAGGATCCTAAACTGTTTCATCTAGTAGTGGGTGCACCGCTTTTGACATCAGTATTTAGTAGAGGCAACTTTGGCAGCCATGACAGCCTAGACTCTCTGTTCACAGTTCTCTCTTTCTCTCGATCAGACCTGCTGTTTTTTCCCCATTCTTCTTTGCTAAACTGCTCAAACTCTGTCAGGCATCATGTTGATTGTGAGTGAACAGCCTTTTTCAAGTCCAGCCACAAACTCTCAATTGGACTCATATCTGGACTCTGACTCAGGCACTCTAAGACATTGACATTTGTTTTGAAGACATTCCTGTATAGCTTTCACTTTATAACTGGGGTTGTTCATACAGACAGCATTAGGGGTTCCTGTTAGATATCCCCAAAGTTTGCTGTTTTCATTTTACCCTAATAAATTCTTCCAGGGTCCACTACAGAGAAGCATCCCACCAGCATGACGATGCCTCCGCCATGCCTCACAGTGGGGAAGGTGTGTTTTTGATTATGTGTTGCGTAACATGACATTACTGTAAATCTAAAAGCCAAAAAGGTCAATTTTGGTCTCATCAGACAACAGAACATTCTTCCAGCTGACTGTGATGTGCATTCTGGCCAACTTGTGTTGAAATGTCTTGTGTTTTTTTCTCACATATTAAGCTGCGACTGGTGAAGCACCCAGGTAAAGCTGTTGCACAGTCTCTCCAATCTCAGCCACTGCAGCCTGCAACTCCTTAAGAGTTCCCAGAGATCTCTTGGTGGCCTCCCTCGCTTATCTTCTTCTGTTTCTGTAGATGGTCTGCTTTAGCAGATTAATAGCTCTGCCGTACTCTTTCCATTACTTCATAATTGATATAAGTAGATATTAATTGACTTGGATATTTTTCCCATCTCCCCTGCCTTGTGTTTTTCACATAGCTACTCTGAGTGTTCTTTTGTCTTAATTTATAGGGTAGCCCACCATGCTGAATTCCCCAAGTTGACCCTTGCACATACAGTCAGGTGCTTTAAGACAGCAATCAACTGAAACCCCAGACTGACGATCTTCATTGAACTGACGATGGGTCTTCTAAAACCAGTTGGCTGTACTTGTAATTTATTAGAGGTGTCATATTAATGGGGGTGAATACTTATGCCATCAGTAATTTGTGTTTTATATTTGTGCGGTGCATGCTAAGAAATATGAGGCAGATCAGGAAAAAGAAAATGAGTTTAAAAAAGAAAAAAACAAAATAATTAATAGAATTCTGGAGAGAAACTATGGGAAAAGTGGAGAGGACGACAGAGAGAGCCCAAAGACTGTATTGTCCTAAAGCACAAAATTTGGAAGGCACAGAACAATGGAATCTTCTTTACAATTTACATCAAAACTATACAAAGCAACTGAACATTTTGTAAGTCAGTTAACTTCCTCTTATATATGAACTACAAAAATGTTACTAAGAAGACTGAAGGATAAATGAGCTAGTATTCTGAGACAGTTGGGGAAACATAGTATGTTTTAATTTGCTTCTTTAAATATTTTGTAATGTTATTCCTGCGCACTCACAGCTTTTCTGTCTTTAGAGAAGCATCCATTCGAGCCTGACTGTGGCTTGGCTTTATTTGACTTGTGAAGCCTCAGTGCACCAATGGCCTATGAAGACTATTAACATGTCCACCACAATTGATGACTTCTAATATTATTAAAATGGACAGGGACGTGAATAAAATTACAGCCGCCCATTGTAAATCACTGGCATGAGAGGCTTTTACAAGAGAGTATAATGTTTTAAAAAATGAAAGACATGATTGATCATCTCTCACAGTTCTTACACAGGTGACACACTGCACTAATAAATGTTTGTCACATTTGTCACATGAAGTGCTGAACAACTATTTCTGTTACTGATAATGTGAAAGCTGATGTCTGCTTTGTAAATAAGCAGTGTGGGAATGAGAAGCCTGTGGGTGAGAGCAGCAACTGTGAGTCCAGGTAGAGCTTCACATATTAAGAGTGGTTCTGGAAGCTGCAGAGTCAAGTGTTGACTGTTTAAATTCATATTCAGTCAACTTAGGGTTGGTCAGGTTAAGATTTTACTTCTTTTAAAGTTTTAAAGCTACAGACACAGAAGAAAAGTAAGAAAGCAACAGAGAAATAAACACATTTATCAATTCTTCAGCAGACTTACTGTACCTTTGGAGTTCAGTGACGTATCTGGATTTCCGGCACCTTCACCACCACTGGAGCCTTAAACCAAAAATAACAAACCATCAGGAACAGACAGGACTTTACAGACATAATGAATTCAAACACATCCACTGACAGGACAGAGTAACTCGGAGCTAAAATAAAAGTAACGCAATGCAGAAGAATGAGTGCGTACAGGGAAGAAATCAAAAGAAATTTTTATCTTAAAAACTTTAGCATAAAAAGTGAATAAAACTTTGCTCGAAAACTACAATAAATAATATTATATGGTCAGTTATTGTCATCCCCATATAAAAATAGAGATATGATGTACAAAATGTCTGTCTCACAGTGTTTAAACACCCATCTAAGCTAAGGTCTGTGTCCTACTCTGGCTCCTGGTATGTTGATGACTTAAGATAAATTAAGGTGATAGGACCATCAGTAGAGTAATGGAGATCATCTGGAATTCCAGTACACAGAAAAATCTTCTTCCCATATCTCTCATTAAAGGAGAACACTTGTCTACCTCCAGTGTTAGTTGAAATGCATGTTCTCTACCTTGTCAAAGGCTTTCTCCCACCTTTAAAGGCAAGACAATCACCCTGTTCTTATGATTTCGTCTGCTATGTCTCACAAGAGTGATATAAATTCCTGGACTATTAATGTCTGGCCATATCCCTTGATATAGTTAACCCTATGAGGAGCGCACATGTCAACACCACATAGCCCTAAGGATCTGTGAAGCACACAAGGCAACAATTCTAAGAGGGAGGCAAAATGTCTTTTGAATTAAAAACTGGGACTTTAAACAGCTGTCAGAAACAGAGGAAGCAGTCCCTAGAGGATGAAATAAAATTTTTACACTTACCCTTCATCACTAGACTGACCACAGTGATAGCTACGCCAAGCAATATGAGTATGAGGAGCACAATGAGCCTGCAGCGCAAAGAAAAAATGACGTGTCCTACAGAGAAAAAAAAATATGACATATTCAGTCATATCAAGTGGATTGTGGCGTCATCACCACCTGTGCTTTGAATGGTTATTAAAAATGAGATAACACAACATGTGTATACTTGGTACAAACATGGCCTTCACTAATGTGTGTGCGCTAGATCTTCAGAAGTGCAATTTAGCCTAATGAAGTTCAAAGTGAGTCAAAATGTCACCACAACTCCTAAACACATAAAAGCCAAAGCCAAAAATAAAAGTTCTAATTCAGTTTGTCAAGCTAAATGCTCCTTGACCATCATCTATCCCCATCAGTCTTCTGCTTTTACACCATTCTACTGTATGTCCATAAATGCAAAAACAAGGAAAACAAAACCTTTGATTTTGTTATGCCAAGTCTTTTGACTAGAAAGATTTATTGTAGTAATTTTTTTTCTATCTACTTTAAATAAAAGAAAATAAAAAAACCCCACTCATTCCAGTTCAAGATCATGAAGGACTGGAGCCCTCCCATCAGCATTGTTCAAGGCAGGCAGCAGCCTTGGTTGGGGACACCAGTCCATTGCAAGTCCCCACAGTGACACATCCAGTGAAAATTCAAAGTCACCAGTTAACATGACCTGCATCTCTTTGGGGATATGGCAGGAAAACCAGAATACCCCCCCCCCCCCCCCCCCCCCACCACCCAAAAACCACATATATACAAGGAATGTCCTAAAAACAATTTCAAAATTGTAAAAATTTCAAAAATAAATATATCAAAATTCTAAATAATCGAAAATTAAGAAATACAAATGAAAGGCTACAGCAGGTCTAGAATGTTCTGCTGAAGTCTTGTTCATGATGGAGGGTTTCCTAGCAATGAAGTCAAACTCCTTTGTCCATCCCACACAAGTATAAATGGCAGAGAAGGCACAATTGCACTTGAAAACTAAATTGCTTGTAAACCTGTCTAATATCTCTTGACGAAACTTGAACTCATAAGGAGTTACAGATTACAAGACACACCATAAAACTGAAGAAAGCTGAAATGAAATTCAAAAAAACTTCTAGTCTTAAAACTATGGTGCACAGTGATGCCAAAACATTCATTTCAATCACTAAAATAAATCAGAGAATATTTCCAATGAGCACTTACAGACAAATACTTACTGTTATTGAATTTAATTTAAATTATTTGATCAGAACCTGATCCCTTCCCAGGCTACCAGCACAGGATTTGGCCATATTGGATCTTCTGATTTCTCAGTCTGAGATGAAGAAGAGCGAAGACTCTATTAAAGTGGGACATTTCCAGGTCGTGATGCCCTGCTCTCAGAAGTTATTTTGAAGGAAAGGTCATTTCAATATTTTAAAGATGATAAACTGAGATGGGGCGGCACGGTGGCGCATTGGTAGCCCTGCTGCCTCGCAGTTTGGAGACCTGGGTTTGCTTCCTGGGTCCTCCCTGTGTGGAGTTTGCATGTTCTCCCCTTGTCTCTGTGGGTTTCCTCCGGGTACTCCGGTTTCCTTCCACAGTCCAACGACATGCAGGTTAGGTGCATTGGCGATCCTAAATTGTCCCTAGTGTGTGCTTGGTGTGTGTGTGTCCCCTGCGGTGGGCTGGTGCCCTGCCCGGTGATTTTTCCTGCCTTGTGCCCTGTGTTGGCTGGGATTGGCTCCAGCAGACCCCCATGACCCTGTGTTAGGATATAGCGGGTTGGAAAATGACTGACTGACTGACTAAACTGAGATGTCTCCTATACCAAGCTAAATCCTGCAAAAACTTCACTCTTGATTATCCTTCTGTTAAAGCATGGCAAGATTCTTCAGAATGTACCAGGTACTAGCTAAATGGTTAATAATTGTAGTCAATTGTAAATGTTCCAATGATACAACTTCAAATGGTTATTGAGAAAACAGTCCATGTTGAACAAATGGGTTTTGTCCCCTCTGTCAAAGCAATGGACAGTGTTTGTTGATAAATGCATATGGACGAGGTACCAACTTTGCATCATCTAGCTCTTCTGGCAGCAGATGAAGAAACATTTTTGCACATGTGCTGAAATCTTTCTTGGTGGGTCACGAGTCTGAAGGATTTTGAGCAGAGCCTTTTGAAAGTGATAAAGACACAATACTTCTCAGCCATGACGGTTATACTTATTAACTCCGTAAATCACGTAGGTGCCACACAGGGCTGCCCATTTTCCCTACCATTTTACCTCTCACATGAGTTGCTTGTTATGGCCTCCTGTTCTTATGAACTGATGACTTGTGTTAATGCCTGGGTTTCCCTTCAAAAAATATCTCTCTGTGCGAATGATATTTTATTATTTATTTAGAAACATCCTCTCAGATATTCTCCATTTACTGTGTCCATTCACCTCCTTTGAGAACCAGCGGGAATTCAGAATCAATTGATCTAAATCTGCACTTCTTTCACTGACCTCTCATTGCAGTCATGTGTTTCCCACGACAGTTTCAGCTCAGTTAAATATTTGGGTGTTGTTAGCTTCCAAATGTTTAAAAGTGTTAAGAAGTTACTTTGTATATAGGTTTCTCTCCTATGAGTTAATATATATATATATATATATATATATATATATATATATACAGGTACTCGTCGACATACGACCTATGCAAGTTACGACTGTTCGACTTTACGACGCGTTTGACTGTTTCCCCTGCCAGCTGTTGGCAGCGCCAGTTTCCCGCACTCTCAAGTCTCGCTACGCAGCAGTAAAAATATACGCAGCAGTGTTGCCCCACGTGTGTTTGTGTCTTGTTGTTTTGGCAATTTTCGATAATAATATAACCCTAACATATAACCCTATAATATTAACACTAATAGCAGCTTTCTACTCAAAACGGCAAACTTGAGAAGCTGCCAGCATCAAACCCAGAAGCTCTTGATTGGGCAGTTCTTAGGATTGCACTACGCAAGCAGTCGCATCAACTGCTTACCGCAACCTGCTTTCTTTTTTCTTCTTGAATAAAAGCGCACTTGTTCTGTTATACTTGTACTTGTGAAAGTGTTTATTTGATATTTGGACTTCAGGCTTCACACCAGTCATTCTCAGTCACACACACCACTCACATCCACATCCACAGTTATCCCAGTCTCGTTTGTGCACAAGTTTTATATACAATCATCACATTCAAATGTTAACAGTTCCCACACACAACTGCTGACTCCCAATCAAGAGCTTCTGGGTTCGATGCTAGCAGCTTCTCGAGTTTACCGCTTTGAGTAGAGAGCTGCTGTTATTGTTAATATTATACAATAAAAACATACATTTGATTTACGTCTGTAACAACCGCTGTAAATTTATAGTGCTTGTCAAAGTTAGCGTTCACACTCGCCCCGATATGACACTGCTCTTTTCAAATAAAGACGCGCTATAACAGAGGTGAACTCAGATCAGAGAAAACAGAAGCCCACCCCGCAAGAAATGTCGACTCACAGTGTATGAATGGCGTATGGAAGAAGTGTGTTAAGCGTTATGTAAATACTTTTGCTGGATTTAACAGTGAACAAGAACTTGATGAGATTCGTGAAGAAATAGTGAAACTGTCAAAAGACCTTTCATTGGAATGTGAAATGGAAGATGTCGAGGAGTTGCTAGACCGGGAATCAGGTGAACTTATGAATGAAGAGCTGATAGAATTGGAAGAAGAAAGAGTGGCAGAAGAAGAAACAAGAGAATTGGAGTAAGACGAAGAGGAGGAGGTGCCACAAACAATGTTCACCACAAAGGGATTGTCAGAAGATTTATCTCTACTGAATAAACTCCTCGCTCATTTTGAAAAAATGGACCCAAATATTGAACGATTTGCGAGGATTGAACGGATGGCACGCAACACATGTCGTCCTTATTGCGAAATTTATGAAGAGAAAAAAAAACAAACAATTCAGACGAAGCTCACTATGTTTATGAAAAGAGCAACTCCTCCCATCACCCCGTCCGCAGCCTCGCCTGATCTGATGAAGGCGATATCGACAACCCGCAGCCAAGCACCAGTGGTGCCAGGAATTAAATGTACAGTACAGTATTTCTTGTTTTGTACGTTTTCCACATATTAAACAAATTGTACTGTAGTATGCTGTGTTTGTCTTAGAAAGTAAGAAAATGTTGATAAAATATTACTTTAAGATGATTACAATATTATTACCCAGTCTTATATTCTTACCTTAAATTAACATAGGCCGACTTACGTCCAGATCAACTTACAACCAGTCAGTCGGAACCAATCGCGGTCGTAAGTCGACAAGTACCTGTATATATATATATATATATATATATATATATATATATATATATATATATATATTGTAACAGATGAGGCTTTTGTCCACCTCTCGAACCCTCAGGTACCACTCTGATGACCAGGTGAAAGTATAATAATAATTCTTTTTATTATAATACCGTAGTGCACCAAGCACTCTTCTCCACACACTCATTAACACAATACACTATTCAATAAACAATACTCTCTCCTCCTCGCCCAGACACTTGCCACCCTACCTCCCAGCTCAGCTCAGTGTCTGGGCTTACCCAGAGTTCTTTTATAGCCCCTGACCCGGAAATGGTTCCATAGCCAAACCCACAAGTCCGTTTTCCTTCCGGGTCAGGGCAAACAGTCCTTTTCTTCATCCCGGGAGCACGTCACTTCCTTGAGTCACGTGACTGACATGCACTCCCGGGTTATAGGGCATGTAAGAGTCCACTAGCCCCTTCACAGCGACTCCTGGCGGCCCTCAAGGTATCCAGCAGGGCTGTGTATAGAAACTGCAAAGTCCATGAGGCCCTGCTGGAACTCGGGGCACCAATATGCTGTCCGGAGGGCTCCTCCTAGTGGCCTGGTTGTGAGGGCCGGACTGGAAAGCCGGCAATCCTCCACAATATATATCCATCCATCCATCCATTTTCCAACCCGCTGAATCCGAACACAGGGTCACGGGGGTCTGCTGGAGCCAATCCCAGCCAGCACAGGGCGCAAGGCAGGAACAAACCCCGGGTAGGGCGCCAGCCACTGGGCGCACACACACACCAAGCTCACACTAGGGACAATGTAGAATCACCAATACACCTAACCTGCATGTCTTTGGACTGTGGGAGGAAACCGGAGTACCCGGAGAAAACCCACGCAGACACGGGGAGAACATGCAAACTCCACGCAGGGAGGACCTGGGAAGCGAATCCAGGTCTCCTTACTGTGAGGCAGCAGCGCTACCACTACGCCACCATACCACATATATATATATATATATATATATATATATATATATATATATATATATATATATATATATATATATAAAAGATAAAATTGTTTGTGAAGTTAACTGACACTTTACCTTTGGCTGCAGGGACCCTTTCCTTCTTCTTGTCTTGTTGCTCCAGTGACGAGTAGATCTCTTGGTCCCTTTTCTGAAGAGCCTCGTAGGTGCGCTCTTGTTGAATGTGTTCTCCTTCTGAATCCACAGACCCAGTAACCTTTGGCCGCTTGCCCTCCTTCTTCTTTTTATCATCTGTTTTCCGCAATGATGAATAGACCTCCAGGTCTCTTTTCTGAAGCTCTTGATATGTGTGCTCTTCTTTCATGGCTGCAACATGTGAGCACACAGACGCTTTGAGCTCTTATCACTTTCCACCTTCTTCCACTTTTCTGCTGCTGTCAACAACTGAGTTCTTACTTCATGATTCTAATTATATCTTTTTCTTGAATAACATTAACCATCACAAAAAACAATTTTAATAAACAACAGTGAATTCTAGGCTTAATTTTACTTTGCTGAAGCAGAGCAATGATCTCAAGAAATGTAATGAATGTAACAAGACTGTTAGCTCAAAGGATCAGTGGTGGACTCAAATTGTTCTATCATGGTGTGGACAGGAGGAGAAATGGGGTAGGAGTTATTCTGAAGGAATAGTATGTCAAGAGTGTTTTGGAGGTGAAAAGAGTGTCAGGCAGAGTAATGATTATGAAGCTGGAAATTGGAGATGTGATGATGAATGTTGTTAGTGCATATGCCCCGCACGTTGTGCGATGGATGAGAAGGAAGATTTTTGGAGTGAGTTGGATGAAGTGATGAACAGTGTACCCAAGGGACAGAAAGTGGTGGTTGGAGCGGATTTCAATGGACAAGTTGGTGAAGGGAACAGAGGAGACGAGGAGGTGATGGTAGGTATGGTGTCAAGGAGAGGAATGAAGAAGGTCAGATAATATTAGATTTTGCAAAAAGGATGGACATGGCTGTGGTGAATGTGTGTTTTAAGAAGAGGGAGGAACATAGGGTGATGTACAAGAGTGGAGGAAGATGCACACAGGTAGATTACATCCTGTCCAGAGGAGTCAATCTGAAGGAGATTGAAGATTACAAAGTGGTGTCAGGGGAAAATGTAGCTAGGCAGCACAGGATGGTGGTCTGTAGGATAACATTGGAGATCAAGAAAAGGAAGAGAGTGAAGGCAGAGCCAAGGATCAAATGGTGGAAGTTGAAAAAGGAAGACTGCAAGGTGGAGTTTAGGGAGGAGGTGAGACAGACACTGGGTGGCAGTGAAGAGTTACCAGACAGTTGGGCAACTGCAGCAGATGTAGGAAGGGTGATAGCAAGGAGGATGCTTGGAATGCCATCTGGACAGAGGAAGGAGGAAAAGGAAATCTGGTGGTGCAATGGGGAAGTACATGAGAGTATACAGAGAAAGATGATGGCAAAGAAGAAGTAAGATAGTCAGAGAGATGCTGAAAGTAGACAAGAGTACAAGGAGATAAGGCACAAGGTGAAGAGAGAGTAGGCCAAGGCTAAAGAAAAGGCGTATGATGAGTTGTGTGAGAGCTTGGACACTAAGGAGGGAGAAAAGGACCTGTAACAATTGGCTAGATAGCGGGGCCGAGCTGGGAAAGATGTGCAGCAGGTTAGGGTGATAAAGGATAAAGACGGAAACGTACTCACAAGCGAGGACAGTGTGTTGAGCAGATGGAAAGAGTACTTTGAGAGGCTGATGAATGAAGAAAACGAGAGAGAGAAGAGGTTGGATGATGTGGCGATAGTGAATCAGGAAGTGCAAAGGAATAGCAAGGAGGATGTAAGAAGAATGGAAAGGCTGTTGGTCCATATGATATACCTGTGGAAGCATGGAGGTCTATTTAACCAGATTGTTTAATAGAATCTTGGAAAGTGAGAGGATGCCTGAGGAGTGGAGAAGAAGTGTACTGGTGCCGATATTTAAGAATAAAGAGGATGTGCAGGACTGCAGTAACTACCGGGGGATAAAATTGATGAGCCACAGCATGAATTTATGGAAAAGAGTAGTGGAAGCTAGGTTAAGAAGTAAGGTGATGATTAGTGAGCTGCAGTATGGTTTCATGCCAAGAAAGAGCACCAGAGATGCGATGTTTGCTCTGAGGATGTTGATGGAGAAGTACAGAGAAGGCCAGAAGGAGTTACATTGCGATTTTGTGGGCCTGGAGAAAGCATATGACAGGGTGCCTTGAGAGGAACTGTGGTATTGTATGAGGAAGTCGAGAGTGGCAGAGAAAGTATGTAAAAGTTCTACAGAATATGTACGAGGGAAGTGTGACTGTGGTGAGGTCTGCGGTAGGAGTGACAGATGCATTCAAGGTGGATTGTGGGATTATATCAGGGATCGCCTCTGAGCCCTTTCTTATTTGGATTGGTGATGGACAGGTTGACAGACGAGATTAGACAGGAGTCCCTGTGGACTTTGATGTTTGCTGATGACATTCTGATCTGTAGCGATAGTAGGGAACAGGTTGAGGAGACCCTGGAGAGGTGGAGATATGCTCTAGAGAGGAGAGGAATGAAGGGCAGTAGGACCACCAAGACAGAATACATGTGTGTAAATGAGAGGGAGGACAGTGGAATGGTGTGGATGCAAGGAGTAGAGTTGGCGAAGGTGGATGAGTTTAAATACTTGAGATCAACAGTACAGAGTAATGGGAATTGTGGAAGAGAGGTGAAAAAGAGAGTGCAGGCAGGGTGGAGTGGGTGGAAAAGAGTGTCAGGAGTAATTTGTGACAGATGGGTATCAGCAAGAGTGAGAGAGTCTACAGGACGGTAGTGAGACCAGCTATGTGTTATGGGAAGGAGATGGTGGCACTGACCAGAAAGCAGGAGACAGAGCTAGAGGTGGCACAGTTAAAGATGCTAAGATTTGCATTGTGTGTGACGAGGATGGATAGCATTAGAAATGAGTACATTAGAGGGTCAGCTCAAGTTGGACGATTTTGAGATAAAGTCTGAGAGGCGAGAGTGCGCTGGTCTGGACATGAGAGATGCATGGTATATTGGGAGAAGGATGTTAAGGAAAGAGTTGCCAGGAAAAAGGAAAAGATGAAGGCCTAAGAGAAGGTTTATGGATGTGGTGAGAGAGGACATGCATGTGGTGGATGTTACAGAGCAAGATGCAGAGGACAGGAAGATATGGAAAGGATGATCCACTGTGGCAACACCTAACAGGAACAGCCGGAAGAAGAAAAGAAAAAGAAGAGCAATCTCAACAAGAACAGGCCATTCAGTCCAACAAAGCTCGCATGTCGTACCAAAATTAATTTATCTAAAAAAACATGAAGTCTACTTTTGAATATCCATAAACTCCAACTGTCTACTACATGACTTGGTCTCTTATTCCAAGTTTCTATGGTTCTCTATGTGAAGAAAAACTTCCCAATGTTTGTGTGAAATATACCTTTGACAAGTTTCTTACTTCCAGATGTTCCAGATGAACTCATTTTAAAATAACAGTCTCAGTCTATGGTACTAATTCCCTTCATAATTTTAAACACTTTAATCATGTCACCTATTAAACTCCTTTTGCTTAAACTGTAAAGGCTCAGCTCTTTTAATCTTTCCTCATAATTTATCCCTGTAGCCCTGGAATCAGCCAGTCACTCTTTACAGACCTAGTTGCAAGTCAGTACAATTCTGGATGAAATTTAAATTAAATCTAACATCCAATATATGCTCTTATAGCACCAAAATATTAATAATAATTGAAAGGAAGGACTATATTAAAGGTAGGTCTCATTTTCATAAAGTTCATTTCCACTCGGGGGCTTGTCTGTGAGTTCTCAGGTTCATGTTTAGCACATTCCTTGCTAGTTTACCCCATGTTTAGTGTGTTTCAGCATTTTCCTTCCTTTCTTCCTTGTTTAATTTGCCTATGCCACAGAAACATCAGTGAATGCTGCAAGACAACAACAGTAAAAACATTCATTTATATAGCACATTTTCATACAAATGATGCAGCTCAAACAATTAAAGAATGAAAAGTTAACAAAAAATAAAAATATGCAAAAAAAGTAAGATTAGGCAATACTAAGTAACAAAGAATAAAGTAAGGTAGAATGCCCAGTGCGGGCTGGGTGGTCTCGTGGCCTCAGAAATCCTACAGATTTTGTTTTTTTTTTTTTCTCCAGCCCTCTGGAGTTTGGTTTTTTTGTTTGTTTTTTCTGTCCTCCTGGCCATCGGACGTTACTTTATTCTCTGATACTTAGCATTGCCTAATCTTATTTTTATATTTTTATTTTTTCTTTCTCCATCTAGTAGAGCACATTGAGCTACATCATTTGTATGACAACATGCTATATAAATAAATGTTGTTGTTGTTGAAGGATGTGGCTCTGATCAAATGATGTATGGGCTGGATGTGGGAGGGGCTAAGTTTTTAAGTGGTGCAGCTGTGCCCCTAAGGTGAGTGAAGAGATACAATTAAAGAGGTGTATAGAAAGGACGTACAGCGTGGAACAAGAAAAAAAAAAGGCATTTTAAAGACTGACAGGAGCACAGGTGATTATAGTCTCGGCCGGTGTCTACAGAATCCCCATTCTGTTTCAGATGTGCACTGCGTGGGAATGCAGGAGAGTGAAAGGGAGTATCTGAGATCGGAGGAGGAATTACAACTGGCCAGGGTGACGGGGCAGAGATCACTTAAGATGACACTCGGAAGAATTTTTTTTTTCACTTCTCATTTCCCTTGGCCATTTTGAGGAAGAAACATACGTGACATCCAATATTATGTCAATCTGACATTTCTCCCCTCCTCGAACCGCCACCTTACCGTGGTGGAGGGGTTTGCGTGTCCCAATGATCCTAGGAGCTCTGTTGTCTGGGGCTTTATGCCCTTGGTAGGGCCACCCAAGGCAAACTGGTCCTAGGTGAGGGATGAGACAAAGAGCGGTTATACAAACCTCCTATGATGAATAAAAAATTTGGACAGCGTTTTCCCTCGCCCAGACGCGGGTCACCGGGGCCCCCCTCTGGAGCCAGGCCTGGAGGTGGGGCTCGATGGCGAGCGCCTGGTGGCCGGGCTTGCACCCATGGGGCTCGGCCGGGCACAGCCCGAAGAGGCAACGTGGGTCCCCCTTCCCATGGGCTCACCACCTATGGGAGGGGCCAAGGAGGTCGGGTGCAGTGTGAGTTGGGTGGTGGCCGAAGGCGGGGACCTTGGCGGTCCGATCCTCGGCTACAGAAGCTGGCTTTTGGGACTGGAATGGATGGACATTTCTGTTTTATAGGGCTGATTAGGATACCAGCGGGCATTGAATGTTTTAGTTATGGGCTTTAACTTTATATTTTAGGATTATTTAACAAGTAAACAAAAAAAAGTTGCCATATTGGTGTCCTGAAATTATTGCATAACCACAACTCTGGAATAAAAAGTACCTGAACAGTGGAGGTGTATAAGTGAGGAATACCACTGGGGTTCTCCATACATGACAAATATGGGGTGGCATAGTCAATGTTTTGAGTATTTAGGAGTGGGTAAGGTGGGGAGTATCTGGGTTTTGAGAATTGGATACTTCCTAGCTTTGGGGTATAAAGTGTCCTGCTGCACACCCCCCTTAACAATTTAACCTGCTATCTAACTCTCTAAAAGCAAACACATGGTACCAACATGACAAATGAAAATCTACAGAATGCCCAGTGGAAGGAAGTCCTCTCAACCCAAGCAATGATGACAGCGATAAGTAACGGCTGAAAGAAAGTCTGCTGCTCGACAGATCCTGAACTCTCACATTACTGTTTTGGAACCAAGAACTTCAGAGCTCTTTAATACTGTAGAGTGGGCACTATGCGCAGGTATACAGGAAAATGGAAACTGATATCATTGATATCCTGGGTATTGGTGAAATGAGATGGACAGGTTCTAGAAAATTCTGCAGTGAACACAAAAAGAACTCCTTATAATCGGGCCATGATAAAGACTACACAAGAGGTGCTGACATCTTCCTTAGCAAAAGTTGGAAGACCAGCGTTTGGATGCAATTCATTTTACTAATGTCTTCCTACTGAAGGTCTGATCTAAGATAAGGAAGGACAAGTTTTCAAAACAGAATGCAAAGCCAGATGCCACTGTTGAGCACTGAGAAGACAAAATGAAGAGGAAAAGTAACGGATAATCTCAATCAGCGACACAGCTATCAAAAAGAGCCCCATAAGCAGCTCTAACAGTAGCATTGTATGGTAAAGTAAGGCGTCTGTTGGTTTGTTTTAAATAATAGAACTGATTAAAACCTGTGCTCTGTGATTTTTTATTTTGTTGGCTAATTTCTTGTTTAAGATAAATTGTTTTATAGATTTTAATTAATGATTGTAAATGTCTGAATTGTTTCATCTTTTCACTTGTGGCAGTCAAGTTTTGTTACCGGTCCTATTACACTTGCTCAACTAACAGACCCTCGCCTAATGTTACTCCATTATGTTTACCTCTTTTGTAAGTTGCCTTGCATAAAAGTGTCTGCTAACTCAGCTGCTTTACTTTTACCCTAAATATACAAAATATGAGTGACATGTTAAAAACATGAAGAAAATGTTTTACTGGAAACAGTTATCACTGATTTAATATATGAATATATTTAAAAATTAATTCTGCTCAGTCTGTAGATATTCAGTTTTAAACTTTAAGAAAGAAGATCTTTTGAAAAAGATTTTGCAATTGACTATTTGCATAAATAGCATTATAGAGTGAAAACTTTCATTCATATTTCTAATATTGGACATTTTATAATAATATGTTTAGTTATCGTAATTCTTTAAGTTAAAGTCTTACCTTTATATATTTTTTAAAGACTGGATGCCCACCCATGTTCTTTTCACTCTTTATGCCACATGCTGTGAAGTTTCAGTCTCTTCTAACCTAAAACTGGATTAAGTTGGCTCAGAATAATCACTTTTACAGAGCATTTGAAAACAATTTAATCAAATTAAATGACCCGCAATTCAAATCTTAGTCGCTCTCTTAGTCAGCTTTCATGTCCTGACCAGGAGTGGAGAATTTTCTCCATGTTCTTTTGTACATGCATATATACTGTGGGAAGCAGCCCGGACACAGAGAGACGGACATCATTTTGTCACCCAGCACACGTGCCGCAGCACCAATCACCACAGTCCGGGCCCTCAACAAATGCCTTTCCTTCAGACCGTCTCCTTCTCTCTCCTTCCAGACCTCGTCCTCTTCCACCCGACTCCAGCCTTGAATGAAGGGAGGCGGCCCCTTTTATTATCCAGGTGTGCTCTGGCAATCTTCCACTGACACGCCCCAGTGTGGCGGAAGTGCCGGCTGTATCCCCGGAAGCACTCCGGGTGTCCCTGCTCCTCTTCCCCCCAGAACGTCCTGGTGTGGCAGAAGTGCTGAGTTCCAGGGCTCTCCAGGCATTGAGGCACCCCCTGGCGGTGACCACAGGCCCCTACAGGGTTGGGCTTCACAGCCCTGTACCCGTGGTCCCCAACACAACCAAGGTGGACGCACCCTCGTGATCTGGAGAAGGCGTGAGCCCTCCTCCGGTCCTCTTGGGCGTCCCGGCTGGGTACCACCCCCAGCCGCATGCCACAATACGTACAATCATATATACCATAATCTCTATAGACATAAAGTATCAGTGAAAAGTCTGGACAAACCGACAACTTTTAATGTTTTTGATAGAAATTTGTAACTTTCTTTAATCAAGATACTAATCATTTAATTTAAAAATACATCTGAGGTCCTGTAAGGCGCTTGCTTCCCACACCACACACTCTCATGTCCTTATCCTCTTATGCGGTCATCCATGTGGGTCTTCTCCTTCTTTTTCTATCGGGCTTATATCCATTTTGCTGTTTTCTCTCAAGAATGCAATGGATATCTTTGTATGAAATCCTTAATTTTTGTCAGTCTGTTTCTTGGAATTAGACTAACATGTTTCTTGAGGAAGCTGGCTCATTTTGGCTATTTTGAACCCAGAACTGAACTTTAGGAATGCCAGTACCTTTTATTCAAAGTGAACAAAATGACAAGTTTTAGCAGTGCTAACGGAATTACAAAGCTTTCTGTAATAATCAATTAGTATTTAAAATGAGTAATTAAAGATAAGATAAGAGAGTTGACCTTTAGGGCACTGAAGGAGGGTTGCTGAAAATCAGGCTTGTAGTCATATTTGAGTAATAAATTAAACATCAGTCATTTCAAGCAGTAATAGCCTTTAGAAACATTAACAATGTCTTTGTTATATTTTTAAATCAATTTAATGTTAAAAAAGGGGTATCATTTCTATCAAAAACAGAAACATTTCTATGTGTGGCTAGACGTTTGACTGTTACTATACATAGGCATTATCAGTTTGACATTAGTCCATCTCTGGGTCATGGAGGTCTGGAGTTCACGCTGGCAGACCTGGGCACAGGGCTGTAATGAACCTTGTGCAAGGGTTCAGTCCATTACAAGGCACACACACACACCAGCACACTCAGTCACGCAGGTCCAGTATTACTGTCACCGATTTGCTTTAGTTGCACTTCTTTGGGGTGAGGGATGAAAACATACGGAAATTTTGAGATCAAATGGAAACGCCACATGGAACAACAATCAACAACAACAACAACAACATTTATTTATATAGCACATTTTCATACAAAAAGTAGCTCAAAGTGCTTTACATAATGAAGAAAAGAAGAATAAAAGACAAATAAGAAATTAAAATAAGACAACATTAGTTAACATAGAAAGGAGTAAGGTCCGATGGCCAGGGTGGACAGAAAAAAACAAAAAAAACTCCAGAAGGCTGGAGAAAAAAATAAAATCTGTAGGGGTTCCAGGCCACGAGACCGCCCAGTCCCCTTTGGGCATTCTACCTAACATAAATGAAATAGTCCTCTTTGTAGTTAGGGTTCTCACGGAGTCACTTGATGCTGATGGTTATACAGACTTCTGGCTTTTAATCCATCCATCATTGTTGGAACATCATGGTGCTTTGGGTAGATGGTGGTGGCACAAGCCACCACCAATAGGACACCGGAAAAGAAAACAGAAGAGAGAGTAGGGGTTAGTACAAATTTTGAATGAATAGTTATTATAATGAATTGGATATACAGAGTGTCAGGATTAAATTACAGTGAAGTTATGAGAAGGCCATGTTAAAGTAATGTGTTTTCAGTAGTTTTTTAAAGTGCTCCACTGTATTAGCCTGGCGAATTCCTACTGGCAGGCTATTCCAGATTTTAGGTGCATAACAGCAGAAGGCCGCCTCACCACTTCTTTTAAAGTTTTGCTCTTGGAATTCTAAGGAGACACTCAGTTGAGGATCTGAGGTTGCGATTTGGAATATAAGGTGTCAGACATTCCGATATATAAGACGGGGCGAGATTATTTAAAGCTTTATAAACCATAAGCAGAATTTTAAAGTCAATTCTGAATGACACAGGTAACCAGTGTAGTGACATCAAAACTGGAGAAATGTGTTCGGATTTTCTTTTCCTGGTAAGGATTCTAGCAGCTGCATTCTGCACTAACTGCAAACGATTGATGTCTTTTTTGGGTAGTCCTGAGAGGAGTGCATTACAGTAATCTAGCCGACTAAAGACAAACGCATGAACTAATTTCTCTGCATCTTTCGATGATATAAGAGGTCTAACTTTTGCTATGTTCCTTAGGTGAAAAAATGCTGTCCTAGTGATTTTATTAATATGCGATTTAAAATTCAGATTACAATCAACGGTTACCCCTAAGCTTTTTACCTCCGATTTGACTTTTAATCCTAATGCATCCAGTTTATTTCTAATAGCCTCATTGTATCCATTATTGCCAATCACTAAGATTTCGGTTTTTTCTTTATTTAATTTGAGAAAGTTACTATTCATCCATTCTGAGATACAGGTTAGACATTGTGTTAGCGAATCAAGAGATTTGGGGTCATCAGGTGCTATTGATAAATACAGCTGTGTGTCATCAGCATAGCTGTGGTAGCTCACGTTATGTCCCGAGATAATCTGACCTAATGGAAGCATGTAGATTGAGAAGAGCAGCGGACCCAGGATAGAGCCTTGTGGAACACCATATAGAATATCATGTGTCTTTGAGTTATAATTACCACAACTAACAAAGAATTTTCTCCCTGCCAGGTAGGATTCAAACCAGTTTAAGACACTGCCAGAGAGGCCCACCCATTGACTAAGGCGATTCTTAAGAATATTATGATCAATAGTGTCAAATGCGGCACTCAGATCTAAGAGGATGAGAACAGATAAATGGCCTCTGTCTGCATTTACCCGCAAGTCATTTACTACTTTAACGAGTGCAGTTTCTGTGCTGTGATTTGTTCTAAAACCTGACTGAAATTTATCAAGAATAGCATGTTTATTGAGGTGCTCATTTAACTGCATAATGACTGCCTTCTCTAGAATTTTACTTAAGAAAGGCAGGTTAGAGATGGGTCTATAATTTTCAAGAGCAGAGGGGTCGAGATTATTTTTCTTAAGTAGGGGTTTAACTACCGCAGTCTTAAGACAGTCTGGGAAGACCCCCGTATCTAATGACGAATTTACTATGTCAAGAACATTATCAATAAGCACACCCGATACTTCTTTGAAAAAATTTGTTGGTATTGGGTCAAGGGCACAGGTGGATGGTTTCATTTGAGAAATTATTTTATATAAATCAGGTAAATCTATCCTAGTGAAAGACTCTAATTTATTTATTATGGAGTACTGGGGTTTCGGGGGATCCTTAGTGTTGGGGAGATATACTATGTTATTTCTAATATCATTAATTTTTTGATTGAAAAATACAGCGATAGCCTCACAGGTTTTACTGGAAGTACTTAGAAGGCATTCCTTTGAGTTACCTGGGTTTAACAGATGATCAATTGTCGAAAATAACACTCTGGGATTACTAGCATTGTTATTTATAATCTTAGAGAAATAGCAGCGCCTCTCAAGACGGACTGTGTTATTGTATTCTGTTATTTTAACTTTTAATATCTCATAGTCAATAGTTAGTTTAGTCTTCCTCCATTTACGCTCAGCTCTACGGCATGTTCTCTTTAAATCAGACACTCTTTGGGTCTTCCAAGGTATAACAATGCTAGAAGATTTTTTAACTGTCTTTTCAGGTGCAACTATGTCAACAGCAGCCCTCACTTTAGTATTAAATCTTTCCACCTTACTATTTACATTCTCCTCGCTATTATAGTTGGCACTATAAACGGACTGATTGGTTAGAATGTTTGTAAGTTTTAAAGTTGCTGATGAGTCAAAGAAGCGTTTTTTAACAATATGCTTCTCATGAGTGTTTTCTATCATTATTTCTATATTAAAAAGTAGAAGAAAATGGTCTGAAAGACCCGTATCAATGACCTGCTTTATATCAACTTTTAGTCCTTTAGTAATTACTAAGTCTAACGTATGACCTGCTTTATGTGTAGGCTGATTAACGAGCTGTCTCAAATCAAAAGAGTCCAGGAGGTTCATAAATTCTTTTACTTTTTGGTCACATTGATTATCTACATGAAAATTAAAGTCGCCGACTATTAAGAGTGCGTCATAGTTCGTAATTAAGATTGACATCAAGTCAGAGAATTCCTCAAAGAAAGACGCGTTGAATTTAGGAGGTCTATACACGGATAATACTAGAACGTGAGAATCTCCCTGAATAACAATGGCGAGATACTCAAAAGACTTGAACTTACCAAAACTGATATTTTTACATTTTAACCTGCTAGAGTAAATGTTTGCTAGCCCTCCACCTCTCTTTCCTTGGCGATCAGCACGAGTAAAACTGTAATCCGGAGGCGCAGATTCGATTAAAACAGCTGCGCCATCTGAGCTAAGCCAGGCAGGGGATTCACACGTATGATAGCTGGATCCATGAGGCACGTGAAAACCCACCAAAATTTCTCTTGTAATGACACATCCTCTGCCATTTAACGTCAAAGTCCTTAACTCTGCTTGTAGGAACCAATCATCTTTCTCTTTTAAAAATAGTTAACTTCATTTCAGCACATTTTTTCTGTTATTCCAACTAGATAACATTTTATCTTTTATTGTTTATACATTAAAATTGTAAAATCTCTTAAACAGTTTTAGAATTGCACATTAGTTAAGTAACGTGTTACCGTGGATGTTACTAGTCGCTCTAATCAAACGCATGTCCTGGACTCACTTCCTTTAACCTGTGGAAGAAGTAAAGGTGACACACCACATAGACAGGAGTGAAGCTCAAACACAATATTTTTAATAATGATTTCTTCATATTAAATTATGACTGTAATCAAAATGTTCTATTGTCTATTATATAATTTCCTTGTTTTGTTATTTTAAACAAACTATGCACCTTCATAAAGAATTGTCTGCATGTCTGAGTTCATATCTGTTACAAATTCCTAGCAAACTTCACAATCAAATGGAGACACAACAGAACAGGACCTCAGACTGTAGGATGTGCCGGGATCGAGACCTGCGCACACAGAAATGTCACACATTAGTACTGGGCTATAAATGAGGAACCGGCACTAAGTGACTCAGATGTGGGGCTTCTACAACAGAATCAACTGAACTTACCAAATGAAGGATAACATTGTCATGTTTTTATAATGAAAAATGAAACAATACTGTCAGCTGCAGGGATTACAGTATCAATGAGACATTCAACTACAAAAAACAGACATGGCAAAGATAGGATTTGTTCAAAAGGTTGGCTGCAGAATCTGCTAGATATTGTTATTTTATTTGCTAAAACATCCAAGAACATCATTCCATTCATTTACTAAATCAGCTTAATCCAATTGTAACGTAAAGCAGGCCGGAGCCTATCCTGGTGCGAAACGTCCTTAAAAAAGTGGAAACACAGGCCTAATTCAGACTCAAAAATCAACTCAACAGACATGTGTGAGATGAAAATCAAAATAAGAAGAGAAAAACAAAATATGAAAATAGTGACCTGATCAAGGTGAGATTGGAACTACACGTCTTGAAACTGAAAATCCACTCTTGACATGTGCAAAAGAAAATTAAAAAGAAAATGGTCAAAATTTGATTGTGAATTTCCCCTTGGGATTAATAAAGCATCTATCTATCTATCTATCTATCTATCTATCTATCTATCTATCTATCTATCTATCTATCTATCTATCTATCTATCTATCTATCTATCTATCTATCTATCTATCTATCTATCTATCTATCAAAATTGGGCCCAGGTTATTCAGTCACCAATAAGAATCAACACTTAAAAATGAAAGTTCGGCAAAGAAAAGAGGTTTAAAAAAGCAACTCATACAGAAGCGTTTGTTATAGACTTCCTTCCTCTATCAAAGTGTACCAAAAAGCCTCCATTTATGTAGAAAATAAGCACTTGATGTAATTGTATTTAAATAAATGATTTGAAATGAAGTTTTCA